>NW_028153863.1:15000-36033 GCF_964211835.1 Anser anser | reverse complement strand
CAGGACTCTGCGTCTTCACTCTTTCCTAACAACCCTAAACATAACCCTAACCGCAACAAGAAGCTGAACCCGAGTTAGACCCGAAAAAACACGTACGGTGCCACATTCTGCCATCAAAAAGTGCTCTCAGCGGAAGCCTTTGGGTACACCTGAACTCCCTGGGGGAGCCTTTACGCAACCCCACACTCAACAGGACTCTGCGTCTTCACTCTTTCCTAACAACCCTAAACATAACCCTAACCGCAACAAGAAGCTGAACCCGAGTTAGACCCGAAAAAACACGTACGGTGCCACTTTCTGCCATCAAAAAGTGCTCTCAGCGGAAGCCTTTGGGTACACCTGAACTCCCTGGGGGAGCCTTTACGCAACCCCACACTCAACAGGACTCTGCGTCTTCACTCTTTCCTAACAACCCTAAACATAACCCTAACCGCAACAAGAAGCTGAACCCGAGTTAGACCCGAAAAAACACGTACGGTGCCACTTTCTGCCATCAAAAAGTGCTCTCAGCGGAAGCCTTTGGGTACACCTGAACTCCCTGGGGGAGCCTTTACGCAACCCCACACTCAACAGGACTCTGCGTCTTCACTCTTTCCTAACAACCCTAAACATAACCCTAACCGCAACAAGAAGCTGAACCCGAGTTAGACCCGAAAAAACACGTACGGTGCCACTTTTTGCCATCAAAAAGTGCTCTCAGCGGAAGCCTTTGGGTACACCTGAACTCCCTGGGGGAGCCTTTACGCAACCCCACACTCAACAGGACTCTGCGTCTTCACTCTTTCCTAACAACCCTAAACATAACCCTAACCGCAACAAGAAGCTGAACCCGAGTTAGACCCGAAAAAACACGTACGGTGCCACTTTCTGCCATCCAAAAGTGCTCTCAGCGGAAGCCTTTGGGTACACCTGAACTCCCTGGGGGAGCATTTACGCAACCCCACACTCAACAGGACTCTGCGTCTTCACTCTTTCCTAACAACCCTAAACATAACCCTAACCGCAACAAGAAGCTGAACCCGAGTTAGACCCGAAATAACACGTACGGTGCCACTTTCTGCCATCAAAAAGTGCTCTCAGCGGAAGCCTTTGGGAACACCTGAACTCCCTGGGGGAGCCTTTACGCAACCCCACACTCAACAGGACTCTGCGTCTTCACTCTTTCCTAACAACCCTAAACATAAGCCTAACCGGAACAAGAAGCTCAACCCGAGTTAGACCCGAAAAAACACGTACGGTGCCACTTTCTGCCATCAAAAAGTGCTCTCAGCGGAAGCCTTTGGGTACACCTGAACTCCCTGGGGGAGCCTTTACGCAACCCCACACTCAACAGGACTCTGCGTCTTCACTCTTTCCTAACAACCCTAAACATAACCCTAACCGCAACAAGAAGCTGAACCCGAGTTAGACCCGAAAAAACACGTACGGTGCCACTTTCTGCCATCAAAAAGTGCTCTCAGCGGAAGCCTTTGGGTACACCTGAACTCCCTGGGGGAGCCTTTACGCAACCCCACACTCAACAGGACTCTGCGTCTTCACTCTTTCCTAACAACCCTAAACATAACCCTAACCGCAACAAGAAGCTGAACCCGAGTTAGACCCGAAAAAACACGTACGGTGCCACTTTCTGCCATCAAAAAGTGCTCTCAGCGGAAGCCTTTGGGTACACCTGAACTCCCTGGGGGAGCCTTTACGCAACCCCACACTCAACAGGACTCTGCGTCTTCACTCTTTCCTAACAACCCTAAACATAACCCTAACCGCAACAAGAAGCTGAACCCGAGTTAGACCCGAAAAAACACGTACGGTGCCACTTTCTGTCATCAAAAAGTGCTCTCAGCGGAAGCCTTTGGGTACACGTGAACTTCCTGGGGGAGCCTTTACGCAACCCCACACTCAACAGGACTCTGCGTCTTCACTCTTTCCTAACAACCCTAAACATAACCCTAACCGCAACAAGAAGCTGAACCCGAGTTAGACCCGAAAAAACACATACGGTGCCACTTTCTGCCATCAAAAAGTGCTCTCAGCGGAAGCCTTTGGGTACACCTGAACTCCCTGGGGGGCCTTTACGCAACCCCACACTCAACAGGACTCTGCGTCTTCGCTCTTTCCTAACAACCCTAAACATAACCCTAACCGCAACAAGAAGCTGAACCCGAGTTAGACCCGAAAAAACACGTACGGTGCCACTTTCTGCCATCCAAAAGTGCTCTCAGCGGAAGCCTTTGGGTACACCTGAACTCCCTGGGGGAGCCTTTACGCAACCCCACACTCAACAGGACTCTGCGTCTTCACTCTTTCCTAACAACCCTAAACATAACCCTAACCGCAACAAGAAGCTGAACCCGAGTTAGACCCGAAAAAACACGTACGGTGCCACTTTCTGCCATCAAAAAGTGCTCTCAGCGGAAGCCTTTGGGTACACCTGAACTCCCTGGGGGAGCCTTTACGCAACCCCACACTCAACAGGACTCTGCGTCTTCACTCTTTCCTAACAACCCTAAACATAACCCTAACCGCAACAAGAAGCTGAACCCGAGTTAGACCCGAAAAAACACGTACGGTGCCACTTTCTGCCATCAAAAAGTGCTCTCAGCGGAAGCCTTTGGGTACACCTGAACTCCCTGGCGGAGCCTTTACGCAACCCCACACTCAACAGGACTCTGCGTCTTCACTCTTTCCTAACAACCCTAAACATAACCCTAACCGCAACAAGAAGCTGAACCCGAGTTAGACCCGAAAAAACACGTACGGTGCCACTTTCTGCCATCCAAAAGTGCTCTCAGCGGAAGCCTTTGGGTACACCTGAACTCCCTGGGGGAGCCTTTACGCAACCCCACACTCAACAGGACTCTGCGTCTTCACTCTTTCCTAACAACCCTAAACATAACCCTAACCGGAACAAGAAGCTCAACCCGAGTTAGACCCGAAAAAACACGTACGGTGCCACTTTCTGCCATCAAAAAGTGCTCTCAGCGGAAGCCTTTGGGTACACCTGAACTCCCTGGGGGAGCCTTTACGCAACCCCACACTCAACAGGACTCTGCGTCTTCACTCTTTCCTAACAACCCTAAACATAACCCTAACCGCAACAAGAAGCTGAACCCGAGTTAGACCCGAAAAAACACGTACGGTGCCACTTTCTGCCATCCAAAAGTGCTCTCAGCGGAAGCCTTTGGGTACACCTGAACTCCCTGGGGGAGCCTTTACGCAACCCCACACTCAACAGGACTCTGCGTCTTCACTCTTTCCTAACAACCCTAAACATAACCCTAACCGCAACAAGAAGCTGAACCCGAGTTAGACCCGAAAAAACACGTACGGTGCCACTTTCTGCCATCAAAAAGTGCTCTCAGCGGAAGCCTTTGGGTACACCTGAACTCCCTGGGGGAGCCTTTACGCAACCCCACACTCAACAGGACTCTGCGTCTTCACTCTTTCCTAACAACCCTAAACATAACCCTAACCGCAACAAGAAGCTCAACCCGAGTTAGACCCGAAAAAACACGTACGGTGCCACTTTCTGCCATCAAAAAGTGCTCTCAGCGGAAGCCTTTGGGTACACCTGAACTCCCTGGGGGAGCCTTTACGCAACCCCACACTCAACAGGACTCTGCGTCTTCACTCTTTCCTAACAACCCTAAACATAACCCTAACCGCAACAAGAAGCTCAACCCGAGTTAGACCCGAAAAAACACGTACGGTGCCACTTTCTGCCATCAAAAAGTGCTCTCAGCGGAAGCCTTTGGGTACACCTGAACTCCCTGGGGGAGCCTTTACGCAACCCCACACTCAACAGGACTCTGCGTCTTCACTCTTTCCTAACAACCCTAAACATAACCCTAACCGCAACAAGAAGCTGAACCCGAGTTAGACCCGAAAAAACACGTACGGTGCCACTTTCTGCCATCCAAAAGTGCTCTCAGCGGAAGCCTTTGGGTACACCTGAACTCCCTGGGGGAGCCTTTACGCAACCCCACACTCAACAGGACTCTGCGTCTTCACTCTTTCCTAACAACCCTAAACATAACCCTAACCGCAACAAGAAGCTGAACCCGAGTTAGACCCGAAAAAACACGTACGGTGCCACTTTCTGCCATCAAAAAGTGCTCTCAGCGGAAGCCTTTGGGTACACCTGAACTCCCTGGGGGAGCCTTTACGCAACCCCACACTCAACAGTACTCTGCGTCTTCACTCTTTCCTAACAACCCTAAACATAACCCTAACCGCAACAAGAAGCTGAACCCGAGTTAGACCCGAAAAAACACGTACGGTGCCACTTTCTGCCATCCAAAAGTGCTCTCAGCGGAAGCCTTTGGGTACACCTGAACTCCCTGGGGGAGCCTTTACGCAACCCCACACTCAACAGGACTCTGCGTCTTCACTCTTTCCTAACAACCCTAAACATAACCCTAACCGCAACAAGAAGCTGAACCCGAGTTAGACCCGAAAAAACACGTACGGTGCCACATTCTGCCATCAAAAAGTGCTCTCAGCGGAAGCCTTTGGGTACACCTGAACTCCCTGGGGGAGCCTTTACGCAACCCCACACTCAACAGGACTCTGCGTCTTCACTCTTTCCTAACAACCCTAAACATAACCCTAACCGCAACAAGAAGCTCAACCCGAGTTAGACCCGAAAAAACACGTACGGTGCCACTTTCTGCCATCAAAAAGTGCTCTCAGCGGAAGCCTTTGGGTACACCTGAACTCCCTGGGGGAGCCTTTACGCAACCCCACACTCAACAGGACTCTGCGTCTTCACTCTTTCCTAACAACCCTAAACATAACCCTAACCGCAACAAGAAGCTGAACCCGAGTTAGACCCGAAAAAACACGTACGGTGCCACTTTCTGCCATCAAAAAGTGCTCTCAGCGGAAGCCTTTGGGTACACCTGAACTCCCTGGGGGAGCCTTTACGCAACCCCACACTCAACAGGACTCTGCGTCTTCACTCTTTCCTAACAACCCTAAACATAACCCTAACCGCAACAAGAAGCTCAACCCGAGTTAGACCCGAAAAAACACGTACGGTGCCACTTTCTGCCATCAAAAAGTGCTCTCAGCGGAAGCCTTTGGGTACACCTGAACTCCCTGGGGGAGCCTTTACGCAACCCCACACTCAACAGGACTCTGCGTCTTCACTCTTTCCTAACAACCCTAAACATAACCCTAACCGCAACAAGAAGCTGAACCCGAGTTAGACCCGAAAAAACACGTACGGTGCCACTTTCTGCCATCAAAAAGTGCTCTCAGCGGAAGCCTTTGGGTACACCTGAACTCCCTGGGGGAGCCTTTACGCAACCCCACACTCAACAGGACTCTGCGTCTTCACTCTTTCCTAACAACCCTAAACATAACCCTAACCGCAACAAGAAGCTGAACCCGAGTTAGACCCGAAAAAACACGTACGGTGCCACTTTCTGCCATCAAAAAGTGCTCTCAGCGGAAGCCTTTGGGTACACCTGAACTCCCTGGGGGAGCCTTTACGCAACCCCACACTCAACAGGACTCTGCGTCTTCACTCTTTCCTAACAACCCTAAACATAACCCTAACCGCAACAAGAAGCTGAACCCGAGTTAGACCCGAAAAAACACGTACGGTGCCACTTTTTGCCATCAAAAAGTGCTCTCAGCGGAAGCCTTTGGGTACACCTGAACTCCCTGGGGGAGCCTTTACGCAACCCCACACTCAACAGGACTCTGCGTCTTCACTCTTTCCTAACAACCCTAAACATAACCCTAACCGCAACAAGAAGCTGAACCCGAGTTAGACCCGAAAAAACACGTACGGTGCCACTTTCTGCCATCCAAAAGTGCTCTCAGCGGAAGCCTTTGGGTACACCTGAACTCCCTGGGGGAGCATTTACGCAACCCCACACTCAACAGGACTCTGCGTCTTCACTCTTTCCTAACAACCCTAAACATAACCCTAACCGCAACAAGAAGCTGAACCCGAGTTAGACCCGAAATAACACGTACGGTGCCACTTTCTGCCATCAAAAAGTGCTCTCAGCGGAAGCCTTTGGGAACACCTGAACTCCCTGGGGGAGCCTTTACGCAACCCCACACTCAACAGGACTCTGCGTCTTCACTCTTTCCTAACAACCCTAAACATAAGCCTAACCGGAACAAGAAGCTCAACCCGAGTTAGACCCGAAAAAACACGTACGGTGCCACTTTCTGCCATCAAAAAGTGCTCTCAGCGGAAGCCTTTGGGTACACCTGAACTCCCTGGGGGAGCCTTTACGCAACCCCACACTCAACAGGACTCTGCGTCTTCACTCTTTCCTAACAACCCTAAACATAACCCTAACCGCAACAAGAAGCTGAACCCGAGTTAGACCCGAAAAAACACGTACGGTGCCACTTTCTGCCATCAAAAAGTGCTCTCAGCGGAAGCCTTTGGGTACACCTGAACTCCCTGGGGGAGCCTTTACGCAACCCCACACTCAACAGGACTCTGCGTCTTCACTCTTTCCTAACAACCCTAAACATAACCCTAACCGCAACAAGAAGCTGAACCCGAGTTAGACCCGAAAAAACACGTACGGTGCCACTTTCTGCCATCCAAAAGTGCTCTCAGCGGAAGCCTTTGGGTACACCTGAACTCCCTGGGGGAGCCTTTACGCAACCCCACACTCAACAGGACTCTGCGTCTTCACTCTTTCCTAACAACCCTAAACATAACCCTAACCGCAACAAGAAGCTGAACCCGAGTTAGACCCGAAAAAACACGTACGGTGCCACTTTCTGCCATCAAAAAGTGCTCTCAGCGGAAGCCTTTGGGTACACCTGAACTCCCTGGGGGAGCCTTTACGCAACCCCACACTCAACAGGACTCTGCGTCTTCACTCTTTCCTAACAACCCTAAACATAACCCTAACCGCAACAAGAAGCTGAACCCGAGTTAGACCCGAAAAAACACGTACGGTGCCACTTTCTGCCATCAAAAAGTGCTCTCAGCGGAAGCCTTTGGGTACACCTGAACTCCCTGGGGGAGCCTTTACGCAACCCCACACTCAACAGGACTCTGCGTCTTCACTCTTTCCTAACAACCCTAAACATAACCCTAACCGCAACAAGAAGCTGAACCCGAGTTAGACCCGAAAAAACACGTACGGTGCCACTTTCTGCCATCAAAAAGTGCTCTCAGCGGAAGCCTTTGGGTACACCTGAACTCCCTGGGGGAGCCTTTACGCAACCCCACACTCAACAGGACTCTGCGTCTTCACTCTTTCCTAACAACCCTAAACATAACCCTAACCGCAACAAGAAGCTGAACCCGAGTTAGACCCGAAAAAACACGTACGGTGCCACTTTCTGCCATCAAACAGTGCTCTCAGCGGAAGCCTTTGGGAACACCTGAACTCCCTGGGGGAGCCTTTACGCAACCCCACACTCAACAGGACTCTGCGTCTTCACTCTTTCCTAACAACCCTAAACATAACCCTAACCGCAACAAGAAGCTCAACCCGAGTTAGACCCGAAAAAACACGTACGGTGCCACTTTCTGCCATCAAAAAGTGCTCTCAGCGGAAGCCTTTGGGTACACCTGAACTCCCTGGGGGAGCCTTTACGCAACCCCACACTCAACAGGACTCTGCGTCTTCACTCTTTCCTAACAACCCTAAACATAACCCTAACCGCAACAAGAAGCTGAACCCGAGTTAGACCCGAAAAAACACGTACGGTGCCACTTTCTGCCATCAAAAAGTGCTCTCAGCGGAAGCCTTTGGGTACACCTGAACTCCCTGGGGGAGCCTTTACGCAACCCCACACTCAACAGGACTCTGCGTCTTCACTCTTTCCTAACAACCCTAAACATAACCCTAACCGCAACAAGAAGCTCAACCCGAGTTAGACCCGAAAAAACACGTACGGTGCCACTTTCTGCCATCAAAAAGTGCTCTCAGCGGAAGCCTTTGGGTACACCTGAACTCCCTGGGGGAGCCTTTACGCAACCCCACACTCAACAGGACTCTGCGTCTTCACTCTTTCCTAACAACCCTAAACATAACCCTAACCGCAACAAGAAGCTGAACCCGAGTTAGACCCGAAAAAACACGTACGGTGCCACTTTCTGCCATCAAAAAGTGCTCTCAGCGGAAGCCTTTGGGTACACCTGAACTCCCTGGGGGAGCCTTTACGCAACCCCACACTCAACAGGACTCTGCGTCTTCACTCTTTCCTAACAACCCTAAACATAACCCTAACCGCAACAAGAAGCTCAACCCGAGTTAGACCCGAAAAAACACGTACGGTGCCACTTTCTGCCATCAAAAAGTGCTCTCAGCGGAAGCCTTTGGGTACACCTGAACTCCCTGGGGGAGCCTTTACGCAACCCCACACTCAACAGGACTCTGCGTCTTCACTCTTTCCTAACAACCCTAAACATAACCCTAACCGCAACAAGAAGCTGAACCCGAGTTAGACCCGAAAAAACACGTACGGTGCCACTTTCTGCCGTCAAAAAGTGCTCTCAGCGGAAGCCTTTGGGTACACCTGAACTCCCTGGGGGAGCCTTTACGCAACCCCACACTCAACAGGACTCTGCGTCTTCACTCTTTCCTAACAACCCTAAACATAACCCTAACCGCAACAAGAAGCTGAACCCGAGTTAGACCCGAAAAAACACGTACGGTGCCACTTTCTGCCATCAAAAAGTGCTCTCAGCGGAAGCCTTTGGGTACACCTGAACTCCCTGGGGGAGCCTTTACGCAACCCCACACTCAACAGGACTCTGCGTCTTCACTCTTTCCTAACAACCCTAAACATAACCCTAACCGCAACAAGAAGCTGAACCCGAGTTAGACCCGAAAAAACACGTACGGTGCCACTTTCTGCCATCAAAAAGTGCTCTCAGCGGAAGCCTTTGGGTACACCTGAACTCCCTGGGGGAGCCTTTACGCAACCCCACACTCAACAGGACTCTGCGTCTTCACTCTTTCCTAACAACCCTAAACATAACCCTAACCGCAACAAGAAGCTGAACCCGAGTTAGACCCGAAAAAACACGTACGGTGCCACTTTCTGCCATCAAACAGTGCTCTCAGCGGAAGCCTTTGGGAACACCTGAACTCCCTGGGGGAGCCTTTACGCAACCCCACACTCAACAGGACTCTGCGTCTTCACTCTTTCCTAACAACCCTAAACATAACCCTAACCGCAACAAGAAGCTCAACCCGAGTTAGACCCGAAAAAACACGTACGGTGCCACTTTCTGCCATCAAAAAGTGCTCTCAGCGGAAGCCTTTGGGTACACCTGAACTCCCTGGGGGAGCCTTTACGCAACCCCACACTCAACAGGACTCTGCGTCTTCACTCTTTCCTAACAACCCTAAACATAACCCTAACCGCAACAAGAAGCTGAACCCGAGTTAGACCCGAAAAAACACGTACGGTGCCACTTTCTGCCATCAAAAAGTGCTCTCAGCGGAAGCCTTTGGGTACACCTGAACTCCCTGGGGGAGCCTTTACGCAACCCCACACTCAACAGGACTCTGCGTCTTCACTCTTTCCTAACAACCCTAAACATAACCCTAACCGCAACAAGAAGCTCAACCCGAGTTAGACCCGAAAAAACACGTACGGTGCCACTTTCTGCCATCAAAAAGTGCTCTCAGCGGAAGCCTTTGGGTACACCTGAACTCCCTGGGGGAGCCTTTACGCAACCCCACACTCAACAGGACTCTGCGTCTTCACTCTTTCCTAACAACCCTAAACATAACCCTAACCGCAACAAGAAGCTCAACCCGAGTTAGACCCGAAAAAACACGTACGGTGCCACTTTCTGCCATCAAAAAGTGCTCTCAGCGGAAGCCTTTGGGTACACCTGAACTCCCTGGGGGAGCCTTTACGCAACCCCACACTCAACAGGACTCTGCGTCTTCACTCTTTCCTAACAACCCTAAACATAACCCTAACCGCAACAAGAAGCTCAACCCGAGTTAGACCCGAAAAAACACGTACGGTGCCACTTTCTGCCATCAAAAAGTGCTCTCAGCGGAAGCCTTTGGGTACACCTGAACTCCCTGGGGGAGCCTTTACGCAACCCCACACTCAACAGGACTCTGCGTCTTCACTCTTTCCTAACAACCCTAAACATAACCCTAACCGCAACAAGAAGCTGAACCCGAGTTAGACCCGAAAAAACACGTACGGTGCCACTTTCTGCCGTCAAAAAGTGCTCTCAGCGGAAGCCTTTGGGTACACCTGAACTCCCTGGGGGAGCCTTTACGCAACCCCACACTCAACAGGACTCTGCGTCTTCACTCTTTCCTAACAACCCTAAACATAACCCTAACCGCAACAAGAAGCTGAACCCGAGTTAGACCCGAAAAAACACGTACGGTGCCACTTTCTGCCATCAAAAAGTGCTCTCAGCGGAAGCCTTTGGGTACACCTGAACTCCCTGGGGGAGCCTTTACGCAACCCCACACTCAACAGGACTCTGCGTCTTCACTCTTTCCTAACAACCCTAAACATAACCCTAACCGCAACAAGAAGCTGAACCCGAGTTAGACCCGAAAAAACACGTACGGTGCCACTTTCTGCCATCAAAAAGTGCTCTCAGCGGAAGCCTTTGGGTACACCTGAACTCCCTGGGGGAGCCTTTACGCAACCCCACACTCAACAGGACTCTGCGTCTTCACTCTTTCCTAACAACCCTAAACATAACCCTAACCGCAACAAGAAGCTGAACCCGAGTTAGACCCGAAAAAACACGTACGGTGCCACTTTCTGCCATCAAAAAGTGCTCTCAGCGGAAGCCTTTGGGTACACCTGAACTCCCTGGGGGAGCCTTGACGCAACCCCACACTCAACAGGACTCTGCGTCTTCACTCTTTCCTAACAACCCTAAACATAACCCTAACCGGAACAAGAAGCTCAACCCGAGTTAGACCCGAAAAAACACGTACGGTGCCACTTTCTGCCATCAAAAAGTGCTCTCAGCGGAAGCCTTTGGGTACACCTGAACTCCCTGGGGGAGCCTTTACGCAACCCCGCACTCAACAGGACTCTGCGTCTTCACTCTTTCCTAACAACCCTAAACATAACCCTAACCGCAACAAGAAGCTGAACCCGAGTTAGACCCGAAAAAACACGTACGGTGCCACTTTCTGCCATCAAAAAGTGCTCTCAGCGGAAGCCTTTGGGTACACCTGAACTCCCTGGGGGAGCCTTTACGCAACCCCACACTCAACAGGACTCTGCGTCTTCACTCTTTCCTAACAACCCTAAACATAACCCTAACCGGAACAAGAAGCTGAACCCGAGTTAGACCCGAAAAAACACGTACGGTGCCACTTTCTGCCATCAAAAAGTGCTCTCAGCGGAAGCCTTTGGGTACACCTGAACTCCCTGGGGGAGCCTTTACGCAACCCCACACTCAACAGGACTCTGCGTCTTCACTCTTTCCTAACAACCCTAAACATAACCCTAACCGCAACAAGAAGCTGAACCCGAGTTAGACCCGAAAAAACACGTACGGTGCCACTTTATGCCATCAAAAAGTGCTCTCAGCGGAAGCCTTTGGGTACACCTGAACTCCCTGGGGGAGCCTTTACGCAACCCCACACTCAACAGGACTCTGCGTCTTCACTCTTTCCTAACAACCCTAAACATAACCCTAACCGCAACAAGAAGCTCAACCCGAGTTAGACCCGAAAAAACACGTACGGTGCCACTTTCTGCCATCAAAAAGTGCTCTCAGCGGAAGCCTTTGGGTACACCTGAACTCCCTGGGGGAGCCTTTACGCAACCCCACACTCAACAGGACTCTGCGTCTTCACTCTTTCCTAACAACCCTAAACATAACCCTAACCGCAACAAGAAGCTGAACCCGAGTTAGACCCGAAAAAACACGTACGGTGCCACTTTCTGCCATCAAAAAGTGCTCTCAGCGGAAGCCTTTGGGTACACCTGAACTCCCTGGGGGAGCCTTTACGCAACCCCGCACTCAACAGGACTCTGCGTCTTCACTCTTTCCTAACAACCCTGAACATAACCCTAACCGCAACAAGAAGCTGAACCCGAGTTAGACCCGAAAAAACACGTACGGTGCCACTTTCTGCCATCAAAAAGTGCTCTCAGCGGAAGCCTTTGGGTACACCTGAACTCCCTGGGGGAGCCTTTACGCAACCCCACACTCAACAGGACTCTGCGTCTTCACTCTTTCCTAACAACCCTAAACATAACCCTAACAGGAACAAGAAGCTCAACCCGAGTTAGACCCGAAAAAACACGTACGGTGCCACTTTCTGCCATCAAAAAGTGCTCTCAGCGGAAGCCTTTGGGTACACCTGAACTCCCTGGGGGAGCCTTTACGCAACCCCACACTCAACAGGACTCTGCGTCTTCACTCTTTCCTAACAACCCTAAACATAACCCTAACCGCAACAAGAAGCTGAACCCGAGTTAGACCCGAAATAACACGTACGGTGCCACTTTCTGCCATCAAAAAGTGCTCTCAGTGGAAGCCTTTGGGTACACCTGAACTCCCTGGGGGAGCCTTTACGCAACCCCACACTCAACAGGACTCTGCGTCTTCACTCTTTCCTAACAACCCTAAACATAAGCCTACCGGAACAAGAAGCTCAACCCGAGTTAGACCCGAAAAAACACGTACGGTGCCACTTTCTGCCATCCAAAAGTGCTCTCAGCGGAAGCCTTTGGGTACACCTGAACTCCCTGGGGGAGCCTTTACGCAACCCCACACTCAACAGGACTCTGCGTCTTCACTCTTTCCTAACAACCCTAAACATAACCCTAACCGCAACAAGAAGCTGAACCCGAGTTAGACCCGAAAAAACACGTACGGTGCCACTTTCTGCCATCAAAAAGTGCTCTCAGCGGAAGCCTTTGGGTACACCTGAACTCCCTGGGGGAGCCTTTACGCAACCCCACACTCAACAGGACTCTGCGTCTTCACTCTTTCCTAACAACCCTAAACATAACCCTAACCGCAACAAGAAGCTCAACCCGAGTTAGACCCGAAAAAACACGTACGGTGCCACTTTCTGCCATCAAAAAGTGCTCTCAGCGGAAGCCTTTGGGTACACCTGAACTCCCTGGGGGAGCCTTTACGCAACCCCACACTCAACAGGACTCTGCGTCTTCACTCTTTCCTAACAACCCTAAACATAACCCTAACCGCAACAAGAAGCTGAACCCGAGTTAGACCCGAAAAAACACGTACGGTGCCACTTTCTGCCATCAAAAAGTGCTCTCAGCGGAAGCCTTTGGGTACACCTGAACTCCCTGGGGGAGCCTTTACGCAACCCCACACTCAACAGGACTCTGCGTCTTCACTCTTTCCTAACAACCCTAAACATAACCCTAACCGCAACAAGAAGCTGAACCCGAGTTAGACCCGAAAAAACACGTACGGTGCCACTTTCTGCCATCAAAAAGTGCTCTCAGCGGAAGCCTTTGGGTACACCTGAACTCCCTGGGGGAGCCTTTACGCAACCCCACACTCAACAGGACTCTGCGTCTTCACTCTTTCCTAACAACCCTAAACATAACCCTAACCGCAACAAGAAGCTGAACCCGAGTTAGACCCGAAAAAACACGTACGGTGCCACTTTCTGCCATCAAAAAGTGCTCTCAGCGGAAGCCTTTGGGAACACCTGAACTCCCTGGGGGAGCCTTTACGCAACCCCACACTCAACAGGACTCTGCGTCTTCACTCTTTCCTAACAACCCTAAACATAACCCTAACCGCAACAAGAAGCTCAACCCGAGTTAGACCCGAAAAAACACGTACGGTGCCACTTTCTGCCATCCAAAAGTGCTCTCAGCGGAAGCCTTTGGGTACACCTGAACTCCCTGGGGGAGCCTTTACGCAACCCCACACTCAACAGGACTCTGCGTCTTCACTCTTTCCTAACAACCCTAAACATAACCCTAACCGCAACAAGAAGCTGAACCCGAGTTAGACCCGAAAAAACACGTACGGTGCCACTTTCTGCCATCAAAAAGTGCTCTCAGCGGAAGCCTTTGGGTACACCTGAACTCCCTGGGGGAGCCTTTACGCAACCCCACACTCAACAGGACTCTGCGTCTTCACTCTTTCCTAACAACCCTAAACATAACCCTAACCGGAACAAGAAGCTCAACCCGAGTTAGACCCGAAAAAACACGTACGGTGCCACTTTCTGCCATCAAAAAGTGCTCTCAGCGGAAGCCTTTGGGTACACCTGAACTCCCTGGGGGAGCCTTTACGCAACCCCACACTCAACAGGACTCTGCGTCTTCACTCTTTCCTAACAACCCTAAACATAACCCTAACCGGAACAAGAAGCTGAACCCGAGTTACACCCGAAAAAACACTTACGGTGCCACTTTCTGCCATCAAAAAGTGCTCTCAGCGGAAGCCTTTGGGTACACCTGAACTCCCTGGGGGAGCCTTTACGCAACCCCACACTCAACAGGACTCTGCGTCTTCACTCTTTCCTAACAACCCTAAACATAACCCTAACCGCAACAAGAAGCTGAACCCGAGTTAGACCCGAAAAAACACGTACGGTGCCACTTTCTGCCATCAAAAAGTGCTCTCAGCGGAAGCCTTTGGGTACACCTGAACTCCCTGGGGGAGCCTTTACGCAACCCCACACTCAACAGGACTCTGCGTCTTCACTCTTTCCTAACAACCCTAAACATAACCCTAACCGGAACAAGAAGCTGAACCCGAGTTAGACCCGAAAAAACACGTACGGTGCCACTTTCTGCCATCCAAAAGTGCTCTCAGCGGAAGCCTTTGGGTACACCTGAACTCCCTGGGGGAGCCTTTACGCAACCCCACACTCAACAGGACTCTGCGTCTTCACTCTTTCCTAACAACCCTAAACATAACCCTAACCGCAACAAGAAGCTCAACCCGAGTTAGACCAGAAAAAACACGTACGGTGCCACTTTCTGCCATCAAAAAGTGCTCTCAGCGGAAGCCTTTGGGTACACCTGAACTCCCTGGGGGAGCCTTTACGCAACCCCACACTCAACAGGACTCTGCGTCTTCACTCTTTCCTAACAACCCTAAACATAACCCTAACCGGAACAAGAAGCTGAACCCGAGTTAGACCCGAAAAAACACGTACGGTGCCACTTTCTGCCATCAAAAAGTGCTCTCAGCGGAAGCCTTTGGGTACACCTGAACTCCCTGGGGGAGCCTTTACGCAACCCCACACTCAACAGGACTCTGCGTCTTCACTCTTTCCTAACAACCCTAAACATAACCCTAACCGCAACAAGAAGCTGAACCCGAGTTAGACCCGAAAAAACACGTACGGTGCCACTTTCTGCCATCAAAAAGTGCTCTCAGCGGAAGCCTTTGGGTACACCTGAACTCCCTGGGGGAGCCTTTACGCAACCCCACACTCAACAGGACTCTGCGTCTTCACTCTTTCCTAACAACCCTAAACATAACCCTAACCGCAACAAGAAGCTGAACCCGAGTTAGACCCGAAAAAACACGTACGGTGCCACTTTCTGCCATCCAAAAGTGCTCTCAGCGGAAGCCTTTGGGTACACCTGAACTCCCTGGGGGAGCCTTGACGCAACCCCACACTCAACAGGACTCTGCGTCTTCACTCTTTCCTAACAACCCTAAACATAACCCTAACCGCAACAAGAAGCTCAACCCGAGTTAGACCCGAAAAAACACGTACGGTGCCACTTTCTGCCATCAAAAAGTGCTCTCAGCGGAAGCCTTTGGGTACACCTGAACTCCCTGGGGGAGCCTTTACGCAACCCCGCACTCAACAGGACTCTGCGTCTTCACTCTTTCCTAACAACCCTAAACATAACCCTAACCGCAACAAGAAGCTGAACCCGAGTTAGACCCGAAAAAACACGTACGGTGCCACTTTCTGCCATCAAAAAGTGCTCTCAGCGGAAGCCTTTGGGTACACCTGAACTCCCTGGGGGAGCCTTTACGCAACCCCACACTCAACAGGACTCTGCGTCTTCACTCTTTCCTAACAACCCTAAACATAACCCTAACAGGAACAAGAAGCTCAACCCGAGTTAGACCCGAAAAAACACGTACGGTGCATCTTTCTGCCATCAAAAAGTGCTCTCAGCGGAAGCCTTTGGGTACACCTGAACTCCCTGGGGGAGCCTTTACACAACCCCACACTCAACAGGACTCTGCGTCTTCACTCTTTCCTAACAACCCTAAACATAACCCTAACCGCAACAAGAAGCTGAACCCGAGTTAGACCCGAAAAAACACGTACGGTGCCACTTTCTGCCATCAAAAAGTGCTCTCAGCGGAAGCCTTTGGGTACACCTGAACTCCCTGGGGGAGCCTTTACGCAACCCCACACTCAACAGGACTCTGCGTCTTCACTCTTTCCTAACAACCCTAAACATAACCCTAACCGCAACAAGAAGCTGAACCCGAGTTAGACCCGAAAAAACACGTACGGTGCCACTTTCTGCCATCAAAAAGTGCTCTCAGCGGAAGCCTTTGGGTACACCTGAACTCCCTGGGGGAGCCTTTACGCAACCCCACACTCAACAGGACTCTGCGTCTTCACTCTTTCCTAACAACCCTAAACATAACCCTAACCGCAACAAGAAGCTGAACCCGAGTTAGACCCGAAAAAACACGTACGGTGCCACTTTCTGCCATCAAAAAGTGCTCTCAGCGGAAGCCTTTGGGTACACCTGAACTCCCTGGGGGAGCCTTTACGCAACCCCACACTCAACAGGACTCTGCGTCTTCACTCTTTCCTAACAACCCTAAACATAACCCTAACCGCAACAAGAAGCTCAACCCGAGTTAGACCCGAAAAAACACGTACGGTGCCACTTTCTGCCATCAAAAAGTGCTCTCAGCGGAAGCCTTTGGGTACACCTGAACTCCCTGGGGGAGCCTTTACGCAACCCCACACTCAACAGTACTCTGCGCCTTCACTCTTTCCTAACAACCCTAAACATAACCCTAACCGCAACAAGAAGCTGAACCCGAGTTAGACCCGAAAAAACACGTACGGTGCCACTTTCTGCCATCAAAAAGTGCTCTCAGCGGAAGCCTTTGGGTACACCTGAACTCCCTGGGGGAGCCTTTACGCAACCCCACACTCAACAGGACTCTGCGTCTTCACTCTTTCCTAACAACCCTAAACATAACCCTAACCGCAACAAGAAGCTGAACCCGAGTTAGACCCGAAAAAACACGTACGGTGCCACTTTCTGCCATCCAAAAGTGCTCTCAGCGGAAGCCTTTGGGTACACCTGAACTCCCTGGGGGAGCCTTTACGCAACCCCACACTCAACAGGACTCTGCGTCTTCACTCTTTCCTAACAACCCTAAACATAACCCTAACCGCAACAAGAAGCTGAACCCGAGTTAGACCCGAAAAAACACGTACGGTGCCACTTTCTGCCATCAAAAAGTGCTCTCAGCGGAAGCCTTTGGGTACACCTGAACTCCCTGGGGGAGCCTTTACGCAACCCCACACTCAACAGGACTCTGCGTCTTCACTCTTTCCTAACAACCCTAAACATAACCCTAACCGCAACAAGAAGCTGAACCCGAGTTAGACCCGAAAAAACACGTACGGTGCCACTTTCTGCCATCCAAAAGTGCTCTCAGCGGAAGCCTTTGGGTACACCTGAACTCCCTGGGGGAGCCTTTACGCAACCCCACACTCAACAGGACTCTGCGTCTTCACTCTTTCCTAACAACCCTAAACATAACCCTAACCGCAACAAGAAGCTGAACCCGAGTTAGACCCGAAAAAACACGTACGGTGCCACTTTCTGCCATCAAAAAGTGCTCTCAGCGGAAGCCTTTGGGTACACCTGAACTCCCTGGGGGAGCCTTTACGCAACCCCACACTCAACAGGACTCTGCGTCTTCACTCTTTCCTAACAACCCTAAACATAACCCTAACCGCAACAAGAAGCTGAACCCGAGTTAGACCCGAAAAAACACGTACGGTGCCACTTTCTGCCATCAAAAAGTGCTCTCAGCGGAAGCCTTTGGGTACACCTGAACTCCCTGGGGGAGCCTTTACGCAACCCCACACTCAACAGGACTCTGCGTCTTCACTCTTTCCTAACAACCCTAAACATAACCCTAACCGCAACAAGAAGCTCAACCCGAGTTAGACCCGAAAAAACACGTACGGTGCCACTTTCTGCCATCAAAAAGTGCTCTCAGCGGAAGCCTTTGGGTACACCTGAACTCCCTGGGGGAGCCTTTACGCAACCCCACACTCAACAGGACTCTGCGTCTTCACTCTTTCCTAACAACCCTAAACATAACCCTAACCGCAACAAGAAGCTGAACCCGAGTTAGACCCGAAAAAACACGTACGGTGCCACTTTCTGCCATCAAAAAGTGCTCTCAGCGGAAGCCTTTGGGTACACCTGAACTCCCTGGGGGAGCCTTTACGCAACCCCACACTCAACAGGACTCTGCGTCTTCACTCTTTCCTAACAACCCTAAACATAACCCTAACCGCAACAAGAAGCTCAACCCGAGTTAGACCCGAAAAAACACGTACGGTGCCACTTTCTGCCATCAAAAAGTGCTCTCAGCGGAAGCCTTTGGGTACACCTGAACTCCCTGGGGGAGCCTTTACGCAACCCCACACTCAACAGGACTCTGCGTCTTCACTCTTTCCTAACAACCCTAAACATAACCCTAACCGCAACAAGAAGCTGAACCCGAGTTAGACCCGAAAAAACACGTACGGTGCCACTTTCTGCCATCAAAAAGTGCTCTCAGCGGAAGCCTTTGGGTACACCTGAACTCCCTGGGGGAGCCTTTACGCAACCCCACACTCAACAGGACTCTGCGTCTTCACTCTTTCCTAACAACCCTAAACATAACCCTAACCGCAACAAGAAGCTGAACCCGAGTTAGACCCGAAAAAACACGTACGGTGCCACTTTCTGCCATCAAAAAGTGCTCTCAGCGGAAGCCTTTGGGTACACCTGAACTCCCTGGGGGAGCCTTTACGCAACCCCACACTCAACAGGACTCTGCGTCTTCACTCTTTCCTAACAACCCTAAACATAACCCTAACCGCAACAAGAAGCTCAACCCGAGTTAGACCCGAAAAAACACGTACGGTGCCACTTTCTGCCATCAAAAAGTGCTCTCAGCGGAAGCCTTTGGGTACACCTGAACTCCCTGGGGGAGCCTTTACGCAACCCCACACTCAACAGGACTCTGCGTCTTCACTCTTTCCTAACAACCCTAAACATAACCCTAACCGCAACAAGAAGCTCAACCCGAGTTAGACCCGAAAAATCACGTACGGTGCCACTTTCTGCGATCAAAAAGTGCTCTCAGCGGAAGCCTTTGGGTACACCTGAACTCCCTGGGGGAGCCTTTACGCAACCCCACACTCAACAGGACTCTGCGTCTTCACTCTTTCCTAACAACCCTAAACATAACCCTAACCGCAACAAGAAGCTGAACCCGAGTTAGACCCGAAAAAACACGTACGGTGCCACTTTCTGCCATCAAAAAGTGCTCTCAGCGGAAGCCTTTGGGTACACCTGAACTCCCTTGGGGGGAGCCTTTACGCAACCCCACACTCAACAGGACTCTGCGTCTTCACTCTTTCCTAACAACCCTAAACATAACCCTAACCGCAACAAGAAGCTCAACCCGAGTTAGACCCGAAAAAACACGTACGGTGCCACTTTCTGCGATCAAAAAGTGCTCTCAGCGGAAGCCTTTGGGTACACCTGAACTCCCTGGGGGAGCCTTTACGCAACCCCACACTCAACAGGACTCTGCGTCTTCACTCTTTCCTAACAACCCTAAACATAACCCTAACCGCAACAAGAAGCTGAACCCGAGTTAGACCCGAAAAAACACGTACGGTGCCACTTTCTGCCATCAAAAAGTGCTCTCAGCGGAAGCCTTTGGGTACACCTGAACTCCCTGGGGGAGCCTTTACGCAACCCCACACTCAACAGGACTCTGCGTCTTCACTCTTTCCTAACAACCCTAAACATAACCCTAACCGGAACAAGAAGCTGAACCCGAGTTAGACCCGAAAAAATACGTACGGTGCCACTTTCTGCCATCAAAAAGTGCTCTCAGCGGAAGCCTTTGGGTACACCTGAACTCCCTGGGGGAGCCTTTACGCAACCCCACACTCAACAGAACTCTGCGTCTTCACTCTTTCCTAACAACCCTAAACATAACCCTAACCGCAACAAGAAGCTGAACCCGAGTTAGACCCGAAAAAACACGTACGGTGCCACTTTCTGCCATCAAAAAGTGCTCTCAGCGGAAGCCTTTGGGTACACCTGAACTCCCTGGGGGAGCCTTTACGCAACCCCACACTCAACAGGACTCTGCGTCTTCACTCTTTCCTAACAACCCTAAACATAACCCTAACCGCAACAAGAAGCTCAACCCGAGTTAGACCCGAAAAAACACGTACGGTGCCACTTTCTGCGATCAAAAAGTGCTCTCAGCGGAAGCCTTTGGGTACACCTGAACTCCCTGGGGGAGCCTTTACGCAACCCCACACTCAACAGGACTCTGCGTCTTCACTCTTTCCTAACAACCCTAAACATAACCCTAACCGCAACAAGAAGCTGAACCCGAGTTAGACCCGAAAAAACACGTACGGTGCCACTTTCTGCCATCAAAAAGTGCTCTCAGCGGAAGCCTTTGGGTACACCTGAACTCCCTGGGGGAGCCTTTACGCAACCTCACACTCAACAGGACTCTGCGTCTTCACTCTTTCCTAACAACCCTAAACATAACCCTAACCGCAACAAGAAGCTGAACCCGAGTTAGACCCGAAAAAACACGTACGGTGCCACTTTCTGCCATCAAAAAGTGCTCTCAGCAGAAGCCTTTGGGTACACCTGAACTCCCTGGGGGAGCCTTTACGCAACCCCACACTCAACAGGACTCTGCGTCTTCACTCTTTCCTAACAACCCTAAACATAACCCTAACCGCAACAAGAAGCTCAACCCGAGTTAGACCCGAAAAATCACGTACGGTGCCACTTTCTGCGATCAAAAAGTGCTCTCAGCGG
>NW_028153863.1:0-7500 GCF_964211835.1 Anser anser | reverse complement strand
TTAGACCCGAAAAAACACGTACGGTGCCACTTTCTGCCATCAAAAAGTGCTCTCAGCGGAAGCCTTTGGGTACACCTGAACTCCCTGGGGGAGCCTTTACGCAACCCCACACTCAACAGGACTCTGCGTCTTCGCTCTTTCCTAACAACCCTAAACATAACCCTAACCGCAACAAGAAGCTCAACCCGAGTTAGACCCGAAAAAACACGTATGGTGCCACTTTCTGCCATCAAAAAGTGCTCTCAGCGGAAGCCTTTGGGTACACCTGAACTCCCTGGGGGAGCCTTTACGCAACCCCACACTCAACAGGACTCTGCGTCTTCACTCTTTCCTAACAACCCTAAACATAACCCTAACCGCAACAAGAAGCTGAACCCGAGTTAGACCCGAAAAAACACGTACGGTGCCACTTTCTGCCATCAAAAAGTGCTCTCAGCGGAAGCCTTTGGGTACACCTGAACTCCCTGGGGGAGCCTTTACGCAACCCCACACTCAACAGGACTCTGCGTCTTCACTCTTTCCTAACAACCCTAAACATAACCCTAACCGCAACAAGAAGCTGAACCCGAGTTAGACCCGAAAAAACACGTACGGTGCCACTTTCTGCCATCAAAAAGTGCTCTCAGCGGAAGCCTTTGGGTACACGTGAACTCCCTGGGGGAGCCTTTACGCAACCCCACACTCAACAGGACTCTGCGTCTTCACTCTTTCCTAACAACCCTAAACATAACCCTAACCGCAACAAGAAGCTGAACCCGAGTTAGACCCGAAAAAACACGTACGGTGCCACTTTCTGCCATCAAAAAGTGCTCTCAGCGGAAGCCTTTGGGTACACCTGAACTCCCTGGGGGAGCCTTTACGCAACCCCACACTCAACAGGACTCTGCGTCTTCACTCTTTCCTAACAACCCTAAACATAACCCTAACCGCAACAAGAAGCTGAACCCGAGTTAGACCCGAAAAAACACGTACGGTGCCACTTTCTGCCATCAAAAAGTGCTCTCAGCGGAAGCCTTTGGGTACACCTGAACTCCCTGGGGGAGCCTTTACGCAACCCCACACTCAACAGGACTCTGCGTCTTCACTCTTTCCTAACAACCCTAAACATAACCCTAACCGCAACAAGAAGCTGAACCCGAGTTAGACCCGAAAAAACACGTACGGTGCCACTTTCTGCCATCCAAAAGTGCTCTCAGCGGAAGCCTTTGGGTACACCTGAACTCCCTGGGGGAGCCTTTACGCAACCCCACACTCAACAGGACTCTGCGTCTTCGCTCTTTCCTAACAACCCTAAACATAACCCTAACCGCAACAAGAAGCTGAACCCGAGTTAGACCCGAAAAAACACGTACGGTGCCACTTTCTGCCATCCAAAAGTGCTCTCAGCGGAAGCCTTTGGGTACACCTGAACTCCCTGGGGGAGCCTTTACGCAACCCCACACTCAACAGGACTCTGCGTCTTCACTCTTTCCTAACAACCCTAAACATAACCCTAACCGCAACAAGAAGCTGAACCCGAGTTAGACCCGAAAAAGCACGTACGGTGCCACTTTCTGCCATCAAAAAGTGCTCTCAGCGGAAGCCTTTGGGTACACTTGAACTCCCTGGGGGAGCCTTTACGCAACCCCACACTCAACAGGACTCTGCGTCTTCACTCTTTCCTAACAACCCTAAACATAACCCTAACCGCAACAAGAAGCTGAACCCGAGTTAGACCCGAAAAAACACGTACGGTGCCACTTTCTGCCATCAAAAAGTGCTCTCAGCGGAAGCCTTTGGGTACACCTGAACTCCCTGGGGGAGCCTTTACGCAACCCCACACTCAACAGGACTCTGCGTCTTCACTCTTTCCTAACAACCCTAAACATAACCCTAACCGCAACAAGAAGCTGAACCCGAGTTAGACCCGAAAAAACACGTACGGTGCCACTTTCTGCCATCAAAAAGTGCTCTCAGCGGAAGCCTTTGGGTACACCTGAACTCCCTGGGGGAGCCTTTACGCAACCCCACACTCAACAGGACTCTGCGTCTTCACTCTTTCCTAACAACCCTAAACATAACCCTAACCGCAACAAGAAGCTGAACCCGAGTTAGACCCGAAAAAACACGTACGGTGCCACTTTCTGCCATCAAAAAGTGCTCTCAGCGGAAGCCTTTGGGTACACCTGAACTCCCTGGGGGAGCCTTTACGCAACCCCACACTCAACAGGACTCTGCGTCTTCACTCTTTCCTAACAACCCTAAACATAACCCTAACCGCAACAAGAAGCTGAACCCGAGTTAGACCCGAAAAAACACGTACGGTGCCACTTTCTGCCATCAAAAAGTGCTCTCAGCGGAAGCCTTTGGGTACACCTGAACTCCCTGGGGGAGCCTTTACGCAACCCCACACTCAACAGGACTCTGCGTCTTCACTCTTTCCTAACAACCCTAAACATAACCCTAACCGCAACAAGAAGCTCAACCCGAGTTAGACCCGAAAAAACACGTACGGTGCCACTTTCTGCCATCAAAAAGTGCTCTCAGCGGAAGCCTTTGGGTACACCTGAACTCCCTGGGGGAGCCTTTACGCAACCCCACACTCAACAGGACTCTGCGTCTTCACTCTTTCCTAACAACCCTAAACATAACCCTAACCGCAACAAGAAGCTGAACCCGAGTTAGACCGAAAAAACACGTACGGTGCCACTTTCTGCCATCAAAAAGTGCTCTCAGCGGAAGCCTTTGGGTACACCTGAACTCCCTGGGGGAGCCTTTACGCAACCCCACACTCAACAGGACTCTGCGTCTTCACTCTTTCCTAACAACCCTAAACATAACCCTAACCGCAACAAGAAGCTGAACCCGAGTTAGACCCGAAAAAACACGTACGGTGCCACTTTCTGCCATCAAAAAGTGCTCTCAGCGGAAGCCTTTGGGTACACCTGAACTCCCTGGGGGAGCCTTTACGCAACCCCACACTCAACAGGACTCTGCGTCTTCACTCTTTCCTAACAACCCTAAACATAACCCTAACCGCAACAAGAAGCTGAACCCGAGTTAGACCCGAAAAAACACGTACGGTGCCACTTTCTGCCATCAAAAAGTGCTCTCAGCGGAAGCCTTTGGGTACACCTGAACTCCCTGGGGGAGCCTTTACGCAACCCCACACTCAACAGGACTCTGCGTCTTCACTCTTTCCTAACAACCCTAAACATAACCCTAACCGCAACAAGAAGCTGAACCCGAGTTAGACCCGAAAAAACACGTACGGTGCCACTTTCTGCCATCAAAAAGTGCTCTCAGCGGAAGCCTTTGGGTACACCTGAACTCCCTGGGGGAGCCTTTACGCAACCCCACACTCAACAGGACTCTGCGTCTTCACTCTTTCCTAACAACCCTAAACATAACCCTAACCGCAACAAGAAGCTGAACCCGAGTTAGACCCGAAAAAACACGTACGGTGCCACTTTCTGCCATCAAAAAGTGCTCTCAGCGGAAGCCTTTGGGTACACCTGAACTCCCTGGGGGAGCCTTTACGCAACCCCACACTCAACAGGACTCTGCGTCTTCACTCTTTCCTAACAACCCTAAACATAACCCTAACCGCAACAAGAAGCTGAACCCGAGTTAGACCCGAAAAAACACGTACGGTGCCACTTTCTGCCATCAAAAAGTGCTCTCAGCGGAAGCCTTTGGGTACACCTGAACTCCCTGGGGGAGCCTTTACGCAACCCCACACTCAACAGGACTCTGCGTCTTCACTCTTTCCTAACAACCCTAAACATAACCCTAACCGCAACAAGAAGCTGAACCCGAGTTAGACCCGAAAAAACACGTACGGTGCCACTTTCTGCCATCAAAAAGTGCTCTCAGCGGAAGCCTTTGGGTACACCTGAACTCCCTGGGGGAGCCTTTACGCAACCCCACACTCAACAGGACTCTGCGTCTTCACTCTTTCCTAACAACCCTAAACATAACCCTAACCGCAACAAGAAGCTGAACCCGAGTTAGACCCGAAAAAACACGTACGGTGCCACTTTCTGCCATCAAAAAGTGCTC
The DNA here is from genome assembly GCF_964211835.1 of Anser anser. NCBI lineage: Eukaryota > Metazoa > Chordata > Aves > Anseriformes > Anatidae > Anser > Anser anser. The sequence continues at coordinate 3,459 of NW_028153863.1, read as the reverse complement.
TCAGCGGAAGCCTTTGGGTACACCTGAACTCCCTGGGGGAGCCTTTACGCAACCCCACACTCAACAGGACTCTGCGTCTTCACTCTTTCCTAACAACCCTAAACATAACCCTAACCGCAACAAGAAGCTGAACCCGAGTTAGACCCGAAAAAACACGTACGGTGCCACTTTCTGCCATCAAAAAGTGCTCTCAGCGGAAGCCTTTGGGTACACCTGAACTCCCTGGGGGAGCCTTTACGCAACCCCACACTCAACAGGACTCTGCGTCTTCACTCTTTCCTAACAACCCTAAACATAACCCTAACCGCAACAAGAAGCTGAACCCGAGTTAGACCCGAAAAAACACGTACGGTGCCACTTTCTGCCATCAAAAAGTGCTCTCAGCGGAAGCCTTTGGGTACACCTGAACTCCCTGGGGGAGCCTTTACGCAACCCCACACTCAACAGGACTCTGCGTCTTCACTCTTTCCTAACAACCCTAAACATAACCCTAACCGCAACAAGAAGCTGAACCCGAGTTAGACCCGAAAAAACACGTACGGTGCCACTTTCTGCCATCAAAAAGTGCTCTCAGCGGAAGCCTTTGGGTACACCTGAACTCCCTGGGGGAGCCTTTACGCAACCCCACACTCAACAGGACTCTGCGTCTTCACTCTTTCCTAACAACCCTAAACATAACCCTAACCGCAACAAGAAGCTGAACCCGAGTTAGACCCGAAAAAACACGTACGGTGCCACTTTCTGCCATCAAAAAGTGCTCTCAGCGGAAGCCTTTGGGTACACCTGAACTCCCTGGGGGAGCCTTTACGCAACCCCACACTCAACAGGACTCTGCGTCTTCACTCTTTCCTAACAACCCTAAACATAACCCTAACCGCAACAAGAAGCTGAACCCGAGTTAGACCCGAAAAAACACGTACGGTGCCACTTTCTGCCATCAAAAAGTGCTCTCAGCGGAAGCCTTTGGGTACACCTGAACTCCCTGGGGGAGCCTTTACGCAACCCCACACTCAACAGGACTCTGCGTCTTCACTCTTTCCTAACAACCCTAAACATAACCCTAACCGCAACAAGAAGCTGAACCCGAGTTAGACCCGAAAAAACACGTACGGTGCCACTTTCTGCCATCAAAAAGTGCTCTCAGCGGAAGCCTTTGGGTACACCTGAACTCCCTGGGGGAGCCTTTACGCAACCCCACACTCAACAGGACTCTGCGTCTTCACTCTTTCCTAACAACCCTAAACATAACCCTAACCGCAACAAGAAGCTGAACCCGAGTTAGACCCGAAAAAACACGTACGGTGCCACTTTCTGCCATCAAAAAGTGCTCTCAGCGGAAGCCTTTGGGTACACCTGAACTCCCTGGGGGAGCCTTTACGCAACCCCACACTCAACAGGACTCTGCGTCTTCACTCTTTCCTAACAACCCTAAACATAACCCTAACCGCAACAAGAAGCTGAACCCGAGTTAGACCCGAAAAAACACGTACGGTGCCACTTTCTGCCATCAAAAAGTGCTCTCAGCGGAAGCCTTTGGGTACACCTGAACTCCCTGGGGGAGCCTTTACGCAACCCCACACTCAACAGGACTCTGCGTCTTCACTCTTTCCTAACAACCCTAAACATAACCCTAACCGCAACAAGAAGCTGAACCCGAGTTAGACCCGAAAAAACACGTACGGTGCCACTTTCTGCCATCAAAAAGTGCTCTCAGCGGAAGCCTTTGGGTACACCTGAACTCCCTGGGGGAGCCTTTACGCAACCCCACACTCAACAGGACTCTGCGTCTTCACTCTTTCCTAACAACCCTAAACATAACCCTAACCGCAACAAGAAGCTGAACCCGAGTTAGACCCGAAAAAACACGTACGGTGCCACTTTCTGCCATCAAAAAGTGCTCTCAGCGGAAGCCTTTGGGTACACCTGAACTCCCTGGGGGAGCCTTTACGCAACCCCACACTCAACAGGACTCTGCGTCTTCACTCTTTCCTAACAACCCTAAACATAACCCTAACCGCAACAAGAAGCTGAACCCGAGTTAGACCCGAAAAAACACGTACGGTGCCACTTTCTGCCATCAAAAAGTGCTCTCAGCGGAAGCCTTTGGGTACACCTGAACTCCCTGGGGGAGCCTTTACGCAACCCCACACTCAACAGGACTCTGCGTCTTCACTCTTTCCTAACAACCCTAAACATAACCCTAACCGCAACAAGAAGCTGAACCCGAGTTAGACCCGAAAAAACACGTACGGTGCCACTTTCTGCCATCCAAAAGTGCTCTCAGCGGAAGCCTTTGGGTACACCTGAACTCCCTGGGGGAGCCTTTACGCAACCCCACACTCAACAGGACTCTGCGTCTTCACTCTTTCCTAACAACCCTAAACATAACCCTAACCGCAACAAGAAGCTGAACCCGAGTTAGACCCGAAAAAACACGTACGGTGCCACTTTCTGCCATCAAAAGTGCTCTCAGCGGAAGCCTTTGGGTACACGTGAACTCCCTGGGGGAGCCTTTACGCAACCCCACACTCAACAGGACTCTGCGTCTTCACTCTTTCCTAACAACCCTAAACATAACCCTAACCGCAACAAGAAGCTGAACCCGAGTTAGACCCGAAAAAACACGTACGGTGCCACTTTCTGCCATCAAAAAGTGCTCTCAGCGGAAGCCTTTGGGTACACCTGAACTCCCTGGGGGAGCCTTTACGCAACCCCACACTCAACAGGACTCTGCGTCTTCACTCTTTCCTAACAACCCTAAACATAACCCTAACCGCAACAAGAAGCTGAACCCGAGTTAGACCCGAAAAAACACGTACGGTGCCACTTTCTGCCATCAAAAAGTGCTCTCAGCGGAAGCCTTTGGGTACACCTGAACTCCCTGGGGGAGTCTTTACGCAACCCACACTCAACAGGACTCTGCGTCTTCACTCTTTCCTAACAACCCTAAACATAACCCTAACCGCAACAAGAAGCTGAACCCGAGTTAGACCCGAAAAAACACGTACGGTGCCACTTTCTGCCATCAAAAAGTGCTCTCAGCGGAAGCCTTTGGGTACACCTGAACTCCCTGGGGGAGCCTTTACGCAACCCCACACTCAACAGGACTCTGCGTCTTCACTCTTTCCTAACAACCCTAAACATAACCCTAACCGCAACAAGAAGCTGAACCCGAGTTAGACCCGAAAAAACACGTACGGTGCCACTTTCTGCCATCAAAAAGTGCTCTCAGCGGAAGCCTTTGGGTACACCTGAACTCCCTGGGGGAGTCTTTACGCAACCCCACACTCAACAGGACTCTGCGTCTTCACTCTTTCCTAACAACCCTAAACATAACCCTAACCGCAACAAGAAGCTGAACCCGAGTTAGACCCGAAAAACACGTACGGTGCCACTTTCTGCCATCAAAAGTGCTCTCAGCGGAAGCCTTTGGGTACACCTGAACTCCCTGGGGGAGCC